>NC_060015.1:9822830-9840330 GCF_912999745.1 Papilio machaon | reverse complement strand
TGAAGGGCCTCCACAGCGCGGAGTAATCACGCTCGCCCCCGTCCCGCTCTGCACGCCGCAGGGCGCGCAGAGCTCCCGGTGTGGGCCCAGTCGCATCGGACACACGCTCTAGAACTGGTCTCCAGTAGGATTCCAGTTGTTCGAGCGTGTGCCCCACACGCCTGTGCGCTCCATCAATCACTTCGGCTGCTGCCCGACTTTTGGACTTACGATAGAGTTCCTGGACTCTCGCGTACTCTATTCTCCTCCGTTTCCGGCTGGACAGTCTAGCAGAGGCATTGTTGGTGTCATAGTCAAGGTTAATATTGATGCGGAAGCGCTTCGCGCTTTTGGCGCCCAGCCCATAGCGCGCTTTCCTCGCCGCGGCCACCGATAGGAGGTCCTCGATGAGTCGAGACGCGCATGGTGTACCTGGGATGCCAGGATTCACGGCAGGCGGCGTTCTGGTTGGCGATGCTTGCGGCTGGACGGATGACTCGGCACTCTCAGTTTCCATAACCGGCTGTAACGAATCCCTGCTCTGTCTACCGCCCCAGGAAGGTGGTCTGAACTCATCCCGGCACCTTTGTACCAGGCTCCGATAGTCCCCACCCCGACGTTTTCCTTTGATTGCTTCGAGGGTCCTGTCGAACCCCGTCAAGCAATTGAGCAGGTCTACATTCGTACAGCGGCCGGTCTCCTCGAGCAACCTTGCCTCCGTACGCGCCATCAAAAGCACCTCCTCTTCGCGCCACCTACGCTTCACCGACGCGGGAGCAGCTTCCGCATTCATCTCTAACGGGTGGGCACGACGTTTGTGAACTCCCAAACCCGTTTTGGTGCTGAACTTGCGTTCACACACCGGACACGTCCAATCGACCACCGGTCCCGAGGCCGAGGCCCCGGTTCGAGTGGCCGGAGAATGGGCCAAGCTCCCCGACTCCTGTGGGAGGTCGGGGTGACCAGATAAAATTTCTCTTATACTGTTCATTGCTTGAATAAAGTACCCATTGACGGTCGGGGTGCAAGCCCTTCCGCCGGGAGCGCCCGTCGCTTTCGTTCGTCCCAACCGAAGCAAGCGACTAGACTTAGGTCGGCCACCACACGACAAAAGCCGATTCGGTGAGACCCTTTGAGACTATTCGAGGTTTGACCCTCGAACCTCGCACGGGTTCCGTCCCCTAGACAAGGAACGTTGCGCATACCGAATCCGAAGACCCAGCAAACCCGCTCACAAGCCGGACCACCCCGCCCTCCCACTCACCCAAGCGCCAGAACGGCGCCCAAGTGTCGGTATTAACGGGTCGGAGTGATGGAAATCACGCGTTTCGCCCCGCGAATTAAAGGAATGTACCAACGGGACTTCGAACCCCGCATCAGCCAACTCCAGGGTCACTGCTTTAGGTACTTCCCCTCCTCCCGTATTAGTCATGAGCAGCGTCGCCGCGTGCAGGCTAGGGGTAGGAGTTGAATCTCGAGTGCCAGCGTACTAAAGCAGTACTGCACACCCGAGATCCCCTTGATGGCAAGTTGTGTTCGCGTATTGAATTGACTGGACAAAATGGCTGGCTATTGACCAGTCAACCCATCCACGCAGTTACAACCTGCCAGGAGCTTCCAGTCGCACCTCTACCCGTTAGGGCCTTAAGAGAGTCATAGTTACTCCCGCCGTTTACCCGCGCTTGCTTGAATTTCTTCACGTTGACATTCAGAGCACTGGGCAGAAATCACATTGCGTCAACACCCGCTAGGGCCATCGCAATGCTTTGTTTTAATTAGACAGTCGGATTCCCCTTGTCCGTGCCAGTTCTGAGCTGACCGTTGAACGGCGGTCGTACAGGAGCGCGCCGATCGCGCACGAAGCGAAACCGACGCGACCTTACGGCTAGGAAGATCCGCGGAAGGCCGGAACGCGGGTCCGGATTCAGCCCACACGCCCCGAGGGACGCACGAGCATCGACCAGGCCCGGCACCGGCCGCATCCGCTTCCCGTCCAAACCCGACACGCCCCGGTCCTCAGAGCCAATCCTTCTCCCGAAGTTACGGATCCAATTTGCCGACTTCCCTTACCTACATTGTTCAATTGCCAGAGGCTGTTCACCTTGGAGACCTGCTGCGGATATGGGTACGAACCGGCGCGACATCTCCACGTACATCCCTCACCTGAATTTTCAAGGTCCGCAGAGAGTATCCGGACACCGCCGCAAATGCGGTGCTCTTCGCGTTCCGAACCATATCTCCCTTCTATAGGATTCCATGGAACTCGAACGCTCAGGCAGAAAAGAAAACTCTTCCCGGACCCCTCGGCGGCGTCTTCAGGCCACTTTGGGTTACCCCGTCGAACACTCGCTGTTTATAAACGAGGGAACGATTATTGAAACGGTTCCGCTGCCGGGTTCCGGAATAGGAACCGGATTCCCTTTCGCTCAAAGGGCGTTATTTATCATAATTATATAATATAAATAAACACGCCACATCGACATAAGATCTCTCCTTGAGCTTAGGATCGACTGACTCGCGAGCAACTACTGTTCACGCGAAACCCTTCTCCACGTCAGTCCTCCAGGGCCTCGCTGGAGTATTTGCTACTACCACCGAGATCTACACCGACGGAGGCTCCAGGCGGGCTCTCGCCCAGACCCTTCTGCGCTCTCCGCCGCGCACGTCCTACTCGTTACGGCATAATGACGACGACTTTTTAAGGGTCGTCGCGCTGGCACGTAACGGTAGTGTATAGGCAAAACGCTTCAGCGCCATCCATTTTCAGGGCTGGTTGCTTCGGCAGGTGAGTCGTTGCACACTCCTTAGCGGATTCCGACTTCCATGGCCACCGTCCTGCTGTCATGAGCGACCAACGCCTTTCATGGTGTCCCATGAGCGTTTTTTAGGCGCCTTAACACTACGTTTGGTTCATCCCACAGCGCCAGTTCTGCTTACCAAAATTGGCCCACTTGGCACCGTCATCAGATCTCCGGCTTCATCGTTCGAGTAAGCCGGAGTTCTCACCCATTTAAAGTTTGAGAATAGGTTGAGGATGATTTCTCCCCAATGCCTCTAATCATTCGCTTTACCGGATAAAACTGTTTATTTCTCAGAATGCCAGCTATCCTGAGGGAAACTTCGGAGGGAACCAGCTACTAGATAGTTCGATTAGTCTTTCGCCCCTATACCCAGTTCCGACGATCGATTTGCACGTCAGAATCGCTACGGTCCTCCATCAGGGTTTCCCCTGACTTCGACCTGACCAGGCATAGTTCACCATCTTTCGGGTCCCAGCATCTCTGCTCAGAGCGCGCCTACATTCACGGATTGGAAACGAGACGCCTCGGGAGTGCGAGAGATCGATCGAACGACCAAAGCTCCATCCTCCCTGAGCGCGCGACAAGCGCGCGCCTTCACTTTCGTTACGCCTTTCAGTTTAAACATAACTCAATGACTCGCACACATGCTAGACTCCTTGGTCCGTGTTTCAAGACGGGTCCTGCGAGTGCCCGAAACTGAATCATCGCAGACTGAGACGCGCACGGTCCGAGACTGCACGGCGGCGACAACAGACGCGCCGCACCGATGTCCGCACAACGGCAGGACCTCGATAATACGACGTTATCTTGCGTCGGGCCGGACGCGCTTTTGTTTAAAATGCGCGTGCGCGATTCGTGTCTTCTACCGTCCGACGGCCGGTCGGCAAAACCGTCACGGTCCAAACGCCTTACCCTTTGACAGGTAAAGACGATTGGGCTCCCGAACGGCGCTTAGACCGACATCGAACGGGTCGCGATGCATTACTAAGAGAGAAGTGCACGCCGTCCGCGAACGTCGACGCTGCCGGCCCGTGAAGCCCGCTATCCCCTTTGACAGGGACGGACGCCTCATCAGAGCGTGGCAGCGTACGCCGCGGATTGACGATGAATCTCTCCGTTCGTTCATTCGAGTTTCGCAGGTTTACCCCTGAACGGTTTCACGTACTCTTGAACTCTCTCTTCAAAGTTCTTTTCAACTTTCCCTCACGGTACTTGTTCGCTATCGGTCTCGCGGTAATATTTAGCCTTAGATGGAGTTTACCACCCACTTAGGGCTGCACTCTCAAGCAACCCGACTCTTAGGAGTGTCCCTCTCGCCGCCGCCCTCCGTCGCTACGGGCCTGGCACCCTCTACGGGAAAACGGCCCCGTTCAAGACGAACTTGGACAGGAGTATCGACGACGAGAAAGCGGAACCTCCCGAACACCACATCTCCCGCGTTCGATACGACCGCGGGATTCAGTGCTGGGCTCGTTCCTGTTCGCTCGCCGCTACTAAGGAAATCCTTGTTAGTTTCTTTTCCTCCGCTTACTAATATGCTTAAATTCGGCGGGTGATCCTCCCTGATCTGAGGCCAACGATAAAAATCGAGGCAGACGCGATATCCGTCAGCTCAACGACGCTCCGCTGCCGTGTTTTCACACACAGCAACGTCGCATCGATGCGCTCTTCGGACGTCGTGTCCGCCTACATTATATATAATATACACACTCACACGCACGCACACACATGCGAAAACACGCACACGTCGACACAAATATATTATATATTATATATATACATAACACGAAACGGGGTTTATTACGTCACCGTGTGCGAAGACGCGCATGCCCTCTGTCGATTTTTTACGTCGAAGAGTCGCGCGTCCCCGGGACGCCCCCGATCGTATATATATACTTACATACGTAGGTATATATCGTATATATATAACGTGTATATAACATATATACGCGTATCGATGCGATCGGTTTCCGCTCGTATGGTGGTGTAATATGTGTCTGAGAGGTTATATTTAAACGGACCCATATATAAATACACATTGCGTGAATATGTATAAAATAAGAGAACCGTCAATTGTTCGCTATGAGTGAACAGTGTGATTTTTATATTTTAACAGCCGGCCCTCAGACAGGAGTGGTCCTGGATATTTCTCCACGGACCGCAATGTGCGTTCGAAATGTCGATGTTCAAATGTGTCCTGCAGTTCACACTATGACGCGCAGTTAACTGCGTTCTTCATCGACCCGCGAGCCAAGTGATCCACCGTCCAGGGTAATTGTTTTACATATTTTGATATATGTATGTATATAAAAAAAAATAAAAAATAAAAAAAAATATCTTAGAAGGCGAACGAACACGCGAAGGGAGCGCGCGCGCGCGCGTTATACACACACGCGCGCGCCACCACGACGACGACATAGCGTTCGCACTTTCTAATACCGGTGTGTATTTTTCTGTTTGTTTTTGTATAGCGCCCACCATTATCGGACCGGAACTGGGAGATGACACACAACAACCGGATTAGTGTCACACAACTCCCTCTTTTGTCGCCCCGTTTGGTGTGCCCCGATGGGCGCTCTCTCTTTTGTGGATTATTATTCGTAATATATGAGTAATACATAATACGTTAATGATCCTTCCGCAGGTTCCCCTACGGAAACCTTGTTACGACTTTTACTTCCTCTAAATGATCAAGTTTGGTCAACTTCCCAGCGACGCCGACGGCCGTTAAGCCACCGCGTGTCGGTCCGAAGACCTCACTAAATCATTCAATCGGTAGTAGCGACGGGCGGTGTGTACAAAGGGCAGGGACGTAATCAACGCGAGCTTATGACTCGCGCTTACTAGGAATTCCTCGTTTATGGGGGATAATTGCAAACCCCAATCCCCAGCACGAAGGAGTTTCAACGGGTTGCCCGGGCCTCTAGGCCAGGGAGAACATGCTGATTCCTTCAGTGTAGCGCGCGTGCGGCCCAGGACATCTAAGGGCATCACAGACCTGTTATTGCTCAATCTCGTGCGGCTCGAAGCCGCCGGTCCCTCTAAGAAGAATTTTAATACGTCGCCAGTGAGTTGCGCGACCGAAGCCACGCACACATAAATGACGACGCCTATTTAGCAGGCTAGAGTCTCGTTCGTTACCGGAATTAACCAGACAAATCGCTCCACCAACTAAGAACGGCCATGCACCACCACCCACCGAATCAAGAAAGAGCTGTTAATCTGTCAATCCTTCCGGTGTCCGGGCCTGGTGAGATTTCCCGTGTTGAGTCAAATTAAGCCGCAGGCTCCACTCCTGGTGGTGCCCTTCCGTCAATTCCTTTAAGTTTCAGCTTTGCAACCATACTCCCCCCGGAGTCCAAAATCTTTGGTTTCCCGGAAGCTGCCCGCCGAGCCATAGTAGTAACGTCGGCGGATCGCTAGATGACATATTTACGGTTAGAACTAGGGCGGTATCTAATCGCCTTCGAACCTCTAACTTTCGTTCTTGATTGATGAAAACACCTTTGGCAAATGCTTTCGCTGATGTTCGTCTTGCGACGATCCAAGAATTTCACCTCTAACGTCGCAATACGAATGCCCCCAGTTATCCCTATTAATCATTACCTCGGAGTTCTGAAAACCAACAAAATAGAACCGAGATCATATTCTATTATTCCATGCACGAAATATTCAAGCACAATTTTGAGCCCGCTTTGAGCACTCTAATTTGTTCAAAGTAAAATTGTCGGCCCATCTCGACACTCACCGAAGAGCACCGCGATAGGATTTTGATATTGAACCGCCGTATTACCGACGGCTCACCGACGATATGCTCCGCAGACGTGTCAGTATCACCGCGGATGCGGTGCACCGACAGCGCGGCGCAACTACGAGCAACTACGAGCTTTTTAACCGCAACAATTTTAGTATACGCTATTGGAGCTGGAGTTACCGCGGCTGCTGGCACCAGACTTGCCCTCCAATTGTTCCTCGTTAAAATATTTAAAGTGTACTCATTCCGATTACGAGGCCTCGTAAGAGTCCCGTATCGTTATTTTTCGTCACTACCTCCCCGTGCCGGGAGTGGGTAATTTGCGCGCCTGCTGCCTTCCTTGGATGTGGTAGCCGTTTCTCAGGCTCCCTCTCCGGAATCGAACCCTGATTCCCCGTTACCCGTGACAACCATGGTAGTCGCAGAAACTACCATCGAAAGTTGATAAGGCAGACATTTGAAAGATGCGTCGCCGGTGCTGGACCATGCGATCGGCAAAAGTTATCCAGATTCATCAAAATTAACGACTTCGGACGCGAGGCCCTCCGTCGATTGGTTTTGATCTAATAAAAGCACTCATCCCATCACTGGTCAGAGTTCTGATTGCATGTATTAGCTCTAGAATTACCACAGTTATCCAAGTAACCGAGGTAAGATCTAAGGAACCAAAACTGATATATTGAGCCATTCGCGGTATCGCCTTAATACGGCTTGCACTGAGACATGCATGGCTTAATCTTTGAGACAAGCATATAACTACTGGCAGGATCAACCAGGGAGCTGACACAAACACGCCGCATACAACGCGCACAACACGCACAACTCGACGATGCGAAAACGTTAAACGTTTAAACGCATCGATGGTTTTTGCTGTTTTGCTGCTGCTGCCTGCCTGCTGCAGTCAGTCGGTGGTGGTCATTTTTCTTCTTTACACTACACTACTACACTACACAATACACTACTACTGTGTGGTGTGTGTGGTGCGGTGCTAGTGAACGGACAAAAAGCGCGTTCTGTTATGAACAGTTGACTATAGGGAGTAACTGTTTCTCTTGCAAAAACCCCCTAGCTGTCATTGGGCGTCGTTGACGTCACAAAGTATATATAATGTCCGACTCGCGGCAATCGTGAGCGCAGTTCAATTCAATTCAATTCAATTCAGCGCAGTTCAATTCAATTCAATTCAATTCAGCGCAGTGCAGTCTACAGAGCAGTCGATAGAGTAGTTTAATAAGTTTCCAATAAAGTAGTAAGTGTATCAATCGTGTGTTGTATTTCTTTTTAAAAAAAGGACCCACGGACGCCATCCTTACAAATTTGGTGTCAGAAGTGGGATCCCAGGAAAATCCGTGAGTACTGGGATCTATTAGGTGTAGGCGTCGCGAAATATCCACTCGTCTGCACCAGTATTAATTGGTTCCGTGGTGTAAAGTCCTTTTTAAGTAATCGACGGTAAGCCTTAGGCTCTCCGAAAGCCTAAGCCCGCATTACGGTAAGCCGCAACACCTGCTACTACGTTGGTCGACGATCAGCCTCCACCTCTACGTGTGAGCCCGCACCACCTGGATCATCAGGTCTTATTGAGAAACCTTACACCCGACTGCTCATCATCCGTCATCAGCGCCACGTGTTCTGAACGCACTACGTGGAAGAAGCCGACAACGTGACGACGTGCTGTAATACGACTCCTTGAGTCGCCAGGCGTCGCCATTTCTACTGCGCCACGCGTGTGACATCATCTTCGAGAATGTTCCCGCGTGCTGCTGTTACATCGCTGCTACTGTGAGTTTTTACCAATTTTTGTGAAAAGTGCTCTAAAGTCATTATAGTGAAAGTGAATTTTCAAAATTATAAATAACAGTTATATTTTTATATTTACAACTTATACAATATTTTTTATTAATTTACATTACATTGTTTGTGCATATATTTTTATTTAAATCTGATGTTCTGTAGTGTTTTAATTTAATTACGCATAAACTATTTCATGTCTCTAAAACACGAGATTTCCGAAGAAATCGCATCTTCATCCTATTCAGATTATTCAGAGGACAATTCTACTAAAACAAAGGTTAAAATGACCTCCATTACACTATCTGTCCTTACAAAGTTCATCAAACCCTACAATGGGGACCGCGATTTACTTCCCGCGTTTTTAACGAATTGCGAAAACGCTATTGCCTTAGCAACTACAGAACAACAGAATGTCTTGTGTAAATATATCATCTCACAATTAGAAGGCAAGGCTCAGTTAGCTTGTTGTTTAAAAAGATTTAATAACTGGTCTGAAATTAAACAATTCCTTAAAACAACATTTGGTGAAAAGAAACATTCCACTCATTTATTGGTGGATTTACAACAATGTAAACAATTGCCTTCTGAGGATGTGATGAAATTCTCTATTCGTGTAGAATCTTGAAAATTACAATCTGACATCCATTATAGCTGTGAGAATGACAAAGAACTTTTAGGTCGCTTAGCCGCCATGGAAGATTTGGCCCTCAATACGTTCTTGTTAGGGTTGAACTCTAATTTCTCCCATATTGTGCGGTGTAGAAATCCAAAAACTCTATCAGAAGCAATTACACAAGCCATTGAAGAAGAGAAATTATTTAATTTATCCAAATTAACATCTCGCAACAATAAATATTGCACAACATGTAATAAAAGTGGACACGCCACTTCGGAATGTTTTAAAAATAAAAACAGACATTCGTTACTTCATATAAATTCACCGAACATAAATAATAATTATAAAACAAATTATAACGCAAATAAAACTTGCGCTTATTGTAAAAATCGAGGTCACGTTATAAGCGAATGTCGTAAACTTAAAGCGAAGAACAATCATAACGCTGAGTCGCGGAATTCCGCGCCACCCAGTGAACATGCACAGAGTTCAAATTACAAGCCGAACAAAGGCTCTAATGTGCATCATGTTGACATTCCTAATGAAAATACTTGTAATTTAAACTAAATAGGGTTCCGGTGTCGTGTCTGCCGAACCCTCAATATAATTTAAACGACACGAAAAAAAATTCTAAATCCTGTGGTTCTAAACCTTTTTCAACACAGGTTAATGTTATTAATAAACATACTTCAAGTCTTTCAAACTGTGTTCCTAAATTTTCTCTAACACAGGTTAGCGCAAATAATGAGACTTCGGGTCTTTCAAACTGTGTTCCTAAATTTTTCCCAACACAGGTTAGCGCAAATAATAAGACTTCAAGTTCTTCAAACTGTGTTCCTACATTTTTTCCAACACAGGTTAGTGCAAATAATGAGACTACGAGTCTTTCAAACTGTGTTCATAAAGTTTTCCCAACACAGGTCTGCACAACTAAGGACAACTTCAAGTATTCTGACAATCCTCAACCTCGTAATAAATCGAGTTTTTCTCCTAAGGATTGTTCACATGAGATTTCATTTACAATAAATAAAATAAAAAATAAAATTTCTCTACCTCATGTTTATTTAAAAACTAATTACAATATCAAGCCCTTGTGCTTTCTTATAGACACTGGTTCAACGATTTCTATTGTTAAACATTCAAGTTTAAATAATCCAGTGCTTAATCCCGAAGTAATTAAACTAAAAGGTTTAAGTGATAACGATTCTTATTGTGAATCTCTCGGGTCTACTAAACTAAAGTTTGAACATCGCATATCGCCGCAAGGTAAAATTTTATTTGAGTATTTGTTTCATGCGATTCCTGATACGATTAATTTAACCTACGATGGTATTATTGGTTATGATTTTATACAACATTTTAAAATAGATGTTCAATATTCTACCAATACTCTTAATTTAGAAGGTTATGAAATACCCATTTGTTGTAGTAAGCCATCATATATAATACCTCCTCGCTCAGAGACGGTTATTGAGTGTCCAGTTTCAAATTTATCTGAGATTAATAATTTGAAAGAAGCCTTAATACTAGATCATAAAATTTGTGAAGGCGTATTCTTAGCTAACTGTATAGTGAGTATAAAGCCGAATAATAGAGTTAACGTTTCCGTTCTTAACACTACAGAGTCTGAAGTCGAAATTGATAATTTTCAAGTTAAATTAACTCCATTTGAACTTCCATCTAATGAGTTAGACTACACTCAACTGGAAAACATTCATCAATTAGATACTGTTAACATTGACCGTTCTCAAAAAGTTTTAGAGCAGATAAGGTGCTCTCATTTAAACCCAGAAGAAAAGAAGACTTTAATGAATTGTCTTTCCAATTATACGGATATATTCCACCTTGATGGTGAATTCTTAACTTATACAAATGTTATTAAGCATTCTATTAATACTAGGGATGCAGACCCTATTCATGTTAAATCGTATCGCTTCCCAGAAATTCATAAAGAAGAAGTTGAGAAACAAATCAAGAAAATGCTTGATCAGAATATTATTCGTCCCTCTACTTCCCCTTGGAATGCACCTGTATGGGTGGTTCCGAAAAAGCTTGATGCATCCGGGAAACAAAAATGGCGAATTGTTATCGACTATCGAAGTTTAAATGATGTCACTGTTTCAGAGGTTTACCCTCTCCCTCTCATTACTGACATCTTAGATCAACTAGGTCATTCTAAATATTTTAGTACGCTTGATTTAGCTTCAGGTTTTCACCAACTCCTTTTAGATCCTAAAGATACTGAAAAAACAGCTTTTAGTGTAACAACCAACAGCATTTCAGGTCAATTCGAATTTACTCGAATGCCTTTTGGCTTAAAAAACGCTCCTGCAACGTTTCAGAGGATGATGAATCTTGTCCTCTCAGGATTACAAGGTCTTCACTGTTATATTTACTTAGACGATTGTATTGTCTACTCCCATGATCTTGAATCTCATATGCAAAAATTACAATCAGTTTTCAACAAGCTTAGAGAAGCAAATTTAAAATTACAGCCCGATAAATGTGAGTTTTTACGGCGCGAAGTCGCTTATTTAGGGCATGTTATTACAGATAACGGTGTTTCACCCAACCCAGATAAGGTCAAAGCTATTTCTAAATTTCCAACACCGAAAACTCCAAAAGACATAAAGTCTTTTCTTGGATTAACAGGTTATTATCGTCGCTTCATTGAAAACTTTTCTCACATAACAAAGCCTCTTACAAGCCTATTAAAGAAGGATATTAATTTCCATTGGTCACATGAGCAAGAACATGCTTTTAATACTCTCAAGCAAAAGCTCATCTCAGCTCCCTTGTTACAGTACCCTGATTTTTCACAGCCCTTCATTGTTACAACGGATTCTTCAAATTACGCCGTTGGCGCTGTATTATCTCAAGGCGAGATTGGTAAAGATAAGCCCATTGCTTATGCCTCTCGAACTTTAAATAAACAAGAAGGTAACTATTCTACAACTGAGAAAGAGCTCCTCGCAATTCTATTCGCTGTTAACACTTTCCGACCATATCTCTATGGTTATAAGTTTAAAATTGTCACAGACCATCGACCTTTGACATGGTTGTTTAATGCTAAAGATCCAGGCGGTCGTTTATTAAGATGGCGATTAAAACTCGAAGAATATGAGTACGAGATTATTTACAAACCAGGCAGAATAAACTCTAATGCAGACGCTTTATCTCGTTACCCAGTAAACGCTGTAACCACGCGTAGTTCTAGATTAAATTCAACTACTTATGAAGAATATTTTAAAAAACAATTCACTAAAACTAATTCTTTTTGTGATACTAGAATTGAAGAACATAATGAAAGTTTACATACGGCTAAACAAAAATCAATTGCATGTCCAGTTTCTTTAGATTTAGATAATTCAATGCCGCATTGTGAACAACTATTATCCATGTTAGATGATTCCGAAGAATTCCGTGCAGGTGAACGTGAACCTGACACTGTACAAACTATAAATTGTAAAAACAATAAAATACTTTATTTCTTATTCACTAAAGTTCATCACTTCGATGAAACTAATTACAGAACTATTTACAATTTATTAATTAAATTACGCGATGCAATTATTTCAAAAAATGATTATGATAAAGAATTAGCTTTGCATGATTTTACTGAACCCTTTAGTAAATTGGTTTACATTAAAATTTATAATATGATATCGTATATTTTTCATTCTACTAATATTAAAATTCACATCTACAAAAATCAAATATTGTATCCAACTCCTGCCGAAATTACTAATATTCTTAAAGAAAATCACGGTTCGACCATTGCCGGTCACCCAGGTGTGAAACGTATGTTTAATAGAATCAAAGCCTCTTATTATTGGAAAGGTATGCGTTCAGATATAGAACGTTTTGTAAAAGATTGTAAAATGTGTCAAATTAATAAACCTCTTAGAACCTCTAATAAATCTCCTATGGTCATAACTTCAACCAGTACTAAGCCTTTTGAAAGATTAGCTCTTGACATTGTAGGCACTTTACCAGAAGCTGGTTTTCAAAAATTCAAATATATTCTCACTTTACAAGATGATTTAACCAAATTTTCATGCGCTTATCCTATGATTACTTGTACTTCGGATGAAGTTGCACGCAGCCTCATTCATTTCTTTTCGTTATTTGGTTTTCCTAAAATTATATTGACCGATCAAGGTACCTCTTTTACATCTGAATTGTTCAAACAATTAACAGAAATTCTAAAAATTAAAAATTTATATTCAACGCCTTATCATCCCCAAACAAATGGCGCACTTGAACGTAGTCATGCTACCCTTAAAGAATATTTAAGATCCTTTGTTAATGAAAATCAAGACGATTGGCATTGTTACTTAGCAACAGCGATCTTATCTTATAACACTACTCCTCACTGTTCTACTAATTACACACCTTTTGAACTTTTATATGGTTATAAACCATCAATTCCTAGTAGCATTTACGATTCTAACAGTAATAATACATATCAAGAATATATTCGTGCTCTACAATACAGAATGAAATATTCTCGTGAGAAAGCAATTGAAAATATGAATAAAAATAAAGAAATTTCCAAAAAATACTACGATGTTTCAGCACGTGAAAAAGATTATAAAATTGGCGACTTAGTGTATTTAAAATATCATCATAGACTTCGAAAGTCATTGTCCCCTGTATGGAAAGGACCTTATAAAATAGTGAAAACACACGGTAAAACTAATGTCACTCTATGCATAAACAGAAAACATGTTAAATACCATGTTAACGAAATAAAACCAGCATAGATATATTGTTTCAGATGTCTCGTGTATCCAACTAGTTCCGAGCCGATAGAAACTATCAGCCACAGTCCAGGAATTTATTTTGACCCAACATCCATCGTCTATTTTCATAACGATTTTTGGAATGTCGTAACTTATGTAGACATTGTACCTATACGGCCTTATATGGAAAAAATTGAAAGGTCCACTCAAATTATCTCTAGCTTTTGCGACAAAGCTCGAAATCTATCAACTTTTAATTTAGATTGTAAAGACGTAATTAATCCTTTAGAAATTCTTATTAACTCTAATAATCTTAAGTTAGATTCTTTGTCACATCTTATTTCTGATAATCGTCAAAAACGCGCTATTGAATTCGGAGGCGAAATATTAAAGTTCTTTTTTGGAACACTAGACGCTGACGATGCTAGAAAATATGATGAAGCTATTAACATATGTGAACAGAACGAAAATCACATTTATTCATTAATGAAAGATAATATTCATATTGTTCGCTCCACAATTAATAATTTTAACGTTTCAATACAAAAATTAAATAATAATGAAATTAGACTTAACAATCAAATTGAAAAACTTAATTATATACTCTTAGGTAATTCTAAAACTAATAATAATTTAATTAATTTAGAAAGAATAAACTCTATGTTCAATGTTATTGAAGGATCTTTGCTATCTATTTCTAATATCTTAGACACTATCTTAAATTCTATTTTATTCGCCAAGGCAAATATTTTGCATCCATTTGTTATAACTCCAATGAAATTATATACTGAATTATTAAATAACATTAAATTAAAGAGAACATCGGAGTTCCCAGTTTCATTATCTCTACAAAATATTCACACTATAATCGATTTATCAGAATTAATTGTGTATTATTATAATAATAAACTTATGTTTGTTATACAAATACCTCTAATAAATCCGACAAAGTTCAACCTTTACAAGAATTTACCATTGCCTACTCCTCGTGACGATAAGCATTATTCTACATATGTTTTAATTCATCCTTCTAAGCTTTATGTGGCTATAACAGATGACAGATTGTATTACGCCTTATTAGATAGTATCACTGAATGTAAACATGTTAATAAAGAATATATTATATGTCCTTTGGGTTCAATATTGTCAACAATCAACAACCCTACTTGTGAATCTAAGTTACTATCTGAAGTTACATTATCACTTCCAGAAATTTGTGATTCTAAAGTTATTTATGGCAATGTAAACATTTGGCAAAAACTTAATGATAACAAGTATATTTATGTACAATCTAAGCCTAAGAAATTAACTATGAAATGTACTAATAACATTACTGATTATATTATACAAGGAACAGGAATTTTAAAAATTGAAAGTAATTGTGTAGCTTATTTCGAAACTTTACAATTGTATACTTCAAATAAATATAACTCTACTGTACCGAGTCAAATAAGTTTAAAGTTTGATTTAACCCAAGATGATTGTTGCAAATATAATATAATAAATGAATCATCTCATTTTATAAACCCAATAAGTCTGTCAAACGTTGATTTAGAATCCCTTAATTTAGCTGCACATAAATTAGATAACTTAAACGATAAAATACATGAACATGAAAACCAATCTCACGTTCTTAAGTATAGTAATTATTATTCAGGGATTACTTATGTGTTAATAATAATTGTAATCTGTTTTATTACTTATAAAATCTATAAATGTCTTTGTCCATGTAAAACCTCCTCTTGCTGCATTCAAATTTTTAACCAATGTTATAATTTAAGGAATAACAAAGAAAGTAATAAAGTACATACATCTCTCGAACTAACGGAAATTTCGGAAGATTCCGACTATGAAAAAAGATCTGTTAAAAGCCTACCCAATATAGAAATTGGAAAAACTAATGCTACTTTCCGAAATTTTAATAAATCCAACCGTAACTTAAGCAATTTTTAATTTTAATCATTTTACTTAATTTTTTTATTATTGCTTTTATCTTAACTTTTAATCTTAATTTCTATCTTGGGGTTTTAATGAAAAAAATTAATACTAGTAAGTAAGTTCTATATTATACTAACAAAATTCTAATTATTTTTATGTAAACTGAGTTTTATTTTTCTTAAATAATTATAATTGATATTAAAATAATCCTTCACTTTATTCTTTAAAAAAAAATAAAGCTCAGTCTAAAGGGGGGAGATGTTATGAACAGTTGACTATAGGGAGTAACTGCTTCTCTTGCAAAAACCCCCTAGCTGTCATTGGGCGTCGTTGACGTCACAAAGTATATATAATGTCCGACTCGCGGCAATCGTGAGCGCAGTTCAATTCAATTCAATTCAATTCAGCGCAGTTCAATTCAATTCAATTCAATTCAGCGCAGTGCAGTCTACAGAGCAGTCGATAGAGTAGTTTAATAAGTTTCCAATAAAGTAGTAAGTGTATCAATCGTGTGTTGTATTTCTTTTTAAAAAAAGGACCCACGGAGGCCATCCTTACAGTTCGATTCATGTGAATGTTCAACAACGAGACATTTTCGATACTTCACACTGTGTAAATAAATTTGATTCTCTCTCTTTATCGAGGAAAAAATATCGACATCAGTCCGGTTTCGGAGAGATCGAAAATACCTTTTTATAAATGCTACTACCACTACTAATACTACTACTACTACTACTAACTACACACTACTACTGATCTATATAAAATAGAATCAAAAGTAATATATATGTAATATAATAATAATATAATAATGATAGTTGGAAAAAAAAATACACCGTCCCTCGAAGTCGCCGCAGCGGCATTGAGCGACTGTTCGATCTCTCCGGTGGAGGAGACCGAACAAGCTCAACGCGACACACGCGACGACACGAGGCGACGAGAATTCACGGGTCGATCTGGTGCGTTAACGACGCTGCGAAATCTACACGCGCGCCGAACACAAATCGCCACTTCTTTTATAACAGACTCTATTATAAACGTCCTGCCGCATTCATAAACGGGAACGTAGTCTGACACAGTTTATGCGTGTGTGGTGATATTTCGTTGTGTGGTGTGTGTCGTCGGTCGTCGTCGTCGTCGCGTGTTTTTGCTGTGTAAAAATATTAAAACAACAAACACAACACTACTATTTTTATTAATAAAAAAATAGTTGCGCGTTTATTTTTTAATACTCTATACACTACACACAAACTCTACAAATTTTACTTTGTAAAAATCAAACGACAACAGCAGACACACCACACAACACAACTCTACAAACACCACACACTGTTTCATTACATCACTGACAGACGCCTCTCGCATCCAGTCTACAATAGTAGCAATGATGGTGACATGTCAACCACGCATCATTAAACAATGGGGTGTTCACGTATTGGCGTATACCACAATTGACGTGACACCGGAAAGTGTTTACACGTATTGTTGTTATTATTGTTATTATCAATATTTTTTGTGTTTTATTATTATTATTATTTACTTATTCATTTATTATCTTATTATTTATATAATACATTTTATAAAAAAAAAATTAACAAAATATATTATATAAAAAATAGTATACCACCGGCTGCGGAATCCCATTACTCAAACAACCAGTGGTGAGGGCTACAGAGACAGGAACCTCCTAACTATGCGTGCGGTTTCTAAAATAACTGCCTTTTGTATCAGGCCCTTAATCCAACTGTTTAGCGAGAGCTTCTTAAGCTGTTGGTCGAAGCTCTTCGCTATCAGTCCATTCACCGATACGACTATCGGAATAATGGTAGTCGATTTCATACGCCACATGGCGGTAACCTCGTGAGCTAAGTCT
>NC_060015.1:9810330-9812830 GCF_912999745.1 Papilio machaon | reverse complement strand
CCCCGTTTGGTGTGCCCCGATGGGCGCTCTCTCTTTTGTGGATTATTATTCGTAATATATGAGTAATACATAATACGTTAATGATCCTTCCGCAGGTTCCCCTACGGAAACCTTGTTACGACTTTTACTTCCTCTAAATGATCAAGTTTGGTCAACTTCCCAGCGACGCCGACGGCCGTTAAGCCACCGCGTGTCGGTCCGAAGACCTCACTAAATCATTCAATCGGTAGTAGCGACGGGCGGTGTGTACAAAGGGCAGGGACGTAATCAACGCGAGCTTATGACTCGCGCTTACTAGGAATTCCTCGTTTATGGGGGATAATTGCAAACCCCAATCCCCAGCACGAAGGAGTTTCAACGGGTTGCCCGGGCCTCTAGGCCAGGGAGAACATGCTGATTCCTTCAGTGTAGCGCGCGTGCGGCCCAGGACATCTAAGGGCATCACAGACCTGTTATTGCTCAATCTCGTGCGGCTCGAAGCCGCCGGTCCCTCTAAGAAGAATTTTAATACGTCGCCAGTGAGTTGCGCGACCGAAGCCACGCACACATAAATGACGACGCCTATTTAGCAGGCTAGAGTCTCGTTCGTTACCGGAATTAACCAGACAAATCGCTCCACCAACTAAGAACGGCCATGCACCACCACCCACCGAATCAAGAAAGAGCTGTTAATCTGTCAATCCTTCCGGTGTCCGGGCCTGGTGAGATTTCCCGTGTTGAGTCAAATTAAGCCGCAGGCTCCACTCCTGGTGGTGCCCTTCCGTCAATTCCTTTAAGTTTCAGCTTTGCAACCATACTCCCCCCGGAGTCCAAAATCTTTGGTTTCCCGGAAGCTGCCCGCCGAGCCATAGTAGTAACGTCGGCGGATCGCTAGATGACATATTTACGGTTAGAACTAGGGCGGTATCTAATCGCCTTCGAACCTCTAACTTTCGTTCTTGATTGATGAAAACACCTTTGGCAAATGCTTTCGCTGATGTTCGTCTTGCGACGATCCAAGAATTTCACCTCTAACGTCGCAATACGAATGCCCCCAGTTATCCCTATTAATCATTACCTCGGAGTTCTGAAAACCAACAAAATAGAACCGAGATCATATTCTATTATTCCATGCACGAAATATTCAAGCACAATTTTGAGCCCGCTTTGAGCACTCTAATTTGTTCAAAGTAAAATTGTCGGCCCATCTCGACACTCACCGAAGAGCACCGCGATAGGATTTTGATATTGAACCGCCGTATTACCGACGGCTCACCGACGATATGCTCCGCAGACGTGTCAGTATCACCGCGGATGCGGTGCACCGACAGCGCGGCGCAACTACGAGCAACTACGAGCTTTTTAACCGCAACAATTTTAGTATACGCTATTGGAGCTGGAGTTACCGCGGCTGCTGGCACCAGACTTGCCCTCCAATTGTTCCTCGTTAAAATATTTAAAGTGTACTCATTCCGATTACGAGGCCTCGTAAGAGTCCCGTATCGTTATTTTTCGTCACTACCTCCCCGTGCCGGGAGTGGGTAATTTGCGCGCCTGCTGCCTTCCTTGGATGTGGTAGCCGTTTCTCAGGCTCCCTCTCCGGAATCGAACCCTGATTCCCCGTTACCCGTGACAACCATGGTAGTCGCAGAAACTACCATCGAAAGTTGATAAGGCAGACATTTGAAAGATGCGTCGCCGGTGCTGGACCATGCGATCGGCAAAAGTTATCCAGATTCATCAAAATTAACGACTTCGGACGCGAGGCCCTCCGTCGATTGGTTTTGATCTAATAAAAGCACTCATCCCATCACTGGTCAGAGTTCTGATTGCATGTATTAGCTCTAGAATTACCACAGTTATCCAAGTAACCGAGGTAAGATCTAAGGAACCAAAACTGATATATTGAGCCATTCGCGGTATCGCCTTAATACGGCTTGCACTGAGACATGCATGGCTTAATCTTTGAGACAAGCATATAACTACTGGCAGGATCAACCAGGGAGCTGACACAAACACGCCGCATACAACGCGCACAACACGCACAACTCGACGATGCGAAAACGTTAAACGTTTAAACGCATCGATGGTTTTTGCTGTTTTGCTGCTGCTGCCTGCCTGCTGCAGTCAGTCGGTGGTGGTCATTTTTCTTCTTTACACTACACTACTACACTACACAATACACTACTACTGTGTGGTGTGTGTGGTGCGGTGCTAGTGAACGGACAAAAAGCGCGTTCGATTCATGTGAATGTTCAACAACGAGACATTTTCGATACTTCACACTGTGTAAATAAATTTGATTCTCTCTCTTTATCGAGGAAAAAATATCGACATCAGTCCGGTTTCGGAGAGATCGAAAATACCTTTTTATAAATGCTACTACCACTACTAATACTACTACTACTACTACTAACTACACACTACTACTGATCTATATAAAATAGAATCAAAAGTAATATATATGTAATATAATAATAATATAATAATGATAGTTGGAAAAAAAAATACACCGTCCCTC
>NC_060015.1:9802830-9805330 GCF_912999745.1 Papilio machaon | reverse complement strand
CTCAACCTATCATCCGAGATATTGCCTAGCACAAGGCCGTGCAAAAACCTCGGAATAAGGTGCCCCCTCACAATTTCGAGCCGCTGCTGCGGTTTGAGGGGTGCCTTAGTGATATTATTTAAGGCGTTTTTGATGTCGTGCTCTAACGTCACGCATCCAGAAACCTGAAAGTCCACGCCGAGATAGCGCCAACGTTCAGTGCAAGATATCTGCGGCAACCACATCCGACCGACCTTAAAGGTCTTCTCGGTCACGTAGTGGTGCTTCTTGCGCTTCCCGTCGGGTACCATCGATAAAACGGAGCTCTTTTTATGGTTGATCATAAGGCCCATCGTCGACGCCACCTCGAAAACACGATCGATGGATTCCTGCAACCCTACCTTTGAGCCTGCAAGCAGGACTAGGTCATCGGCGTAGGCAAGGGCGGAGACACGCTCCGTCTCAAGCCTGTAGCCTACCTCTGACGGTAGAGAGGCAAGAATGACGTCCATCGCCATGTTAAACAGGATGGGCGACAATGGGTCCCCCTGGCGAACTCCACGGCCCACATGAGCAGGTGTGCTCGACTTTCCGTCAACCACTAAGGTAGTGGTTGCCGTTTCGTACAGTCGGCAGATGTAATCACAGAATGGCACGGGCAGCCCCCGAGCCCGAAGTAGCCCGACCAGCGCCTTGTGGGACACTGTGTCGAACGCCTTCGAGAAATCGAGGACCGCCACGTGACATTCTCTTAACTTTTTCCTGCAATCCCCTAGTACTGCGTCCAGCACGGCGGAATTCTCCAACGTGCCGTCGGCGCGGACGAATCCACGCTGTCGTACATCGGGGGGGCAGCAGTCCAACAGTCTTTTCGCCAGGACAGAGTGCATGTGCCTGAGCGGTATCGACGCGATCGAAATCGGTCGATATTCGCCCGGGCCAGCAGGAGCGTCCGTTTTCGGCACAAAGACCGTTCGGCACTGCCGCAGGGGTTCCGGGATTTCGCCAGCGGACAACCAAGAGTTGAATATTTCCGCCTTTAGGTCCCAGGGAACTTGGCGCCACTCTTCCGGGCGGATACCGTCCGGACCAGGCGCCGTCTGCCAATCGAAGCAGGAGGCCTTCAACTCATCAGAGGTGAAGGGCCTCCACAGCGCGGAGTAATCACGCTCGCCCCCGTCCCGCTCTGCACGCCGCAGGGCGCGCAGAGCTCCCGGTGTGGGCCCAGTCGCATCGGACACACGCTCTAGAACTGGTCTCCAGTAGGATTCCAGTTGTTCGAGCGTGTGCCCCACACGCCTGTGCGCTCCATCAATCACTTCGGCTGCTGCCCGACTTTTGGACTTACGATAGAGTTCCTGGACTCTCGCGTACTCTATTCTCCTCCGTTTCCGGCTGGACAGTCTAGCAGAGGCATTGTTGGTGTCATAGTCAAGGTTAATATTGATGCGGAAGCGCTTCGCGCTTTTGGCGCCCAGCCCATAGCGCGCTTTCCTCGCCGCGGCCACCGATAGGAGGTCCTCGATGAGTCGAGACGCGCATGGTGTACCTGGGATGCCAGGATTCACGGCAGGCGGCGTTCTGGTTGGCGATGCTTGCGGCTGGACGGATGACTCGGCACTCTCAGTTTCCATAACCGGCTGTAACGAATCCCTGCTCTGTCTACCGCCCCAGGAAGGTGGTCTGAACTCATCCCGGCACCTTTGTACCAGGCTCCGATAGTCCCCACCCCGACGTTTTCCTTTGATTGCTTCGAGGGTCCTGTCGAACCCCGTCAAGCAATTGAGCAGGTCTACATTCGTACAGCGGCCGGTCTCCTCGAGCAACCTTGCCTCCGTACGCGCCATCAAAAGCACCTCCTCTTCGCGCCACCTACGCTTCACCGACGCGGGAGCAGCTTCCGCATTCATCTCTAACGGGTGGGCACGACGTTTGTGAACTCCCAAACCCGTTTTGGTGCTGAACTTGCGTTCACACACCGGACACGTCCAATCGACCACCGGTCCCGAGGCCGAGGCCCCGGTTCGAGTGGCCGGAGAATGGGCCAAGCTCCCCGACTCCTGTGGGAGGTCGGGGTGACCAGATAAAATTTCTCTTATACTGTTCATTGCTTGAATAAAGTACCCATTGACGGTCGGGGTGCAAGCCCTTCCGCCGGGAGCGCCCGTCGCTTTCGTTCGTCCCAACCGAAGCAAGCGACTAGACTTAGGTCGGCCACCACACGACAAAAGCCGATTCGGTGAGACCCTTTGGGACTATTCGAGGTTTGACCCTCGAACCTCGCACGGGTTCCGTCCCCTAGACAAGGAACGTTGCGCATACCGAATCCGAAGACCCAGCAAACCCGCTCACAAGCCGGACCACCCCGCCCTCCCACTCACCCAAGCGCCAGAACGGCGCCCAAGTGTCGGTATTAACGGGTCGGAGTGATGGAAATCACGCGTTTCGCCCCGCGAATTAAAGGAATGTACCAACGGGACTTCGAACCCCGCATCAGCCAACTCCAGGGTCACTGCTTTAG
>NC_060015.1:9795330-9797830 GCF_912999745.1 Papilio machaon | reverse complement strand
CTCGGAGTTCTGAAAACCAACAAAATAGAACCGAGATCATATTCTATTATTCCATGCACGAAATATTCAAGCACAATTTTGAGCCCGCTTTGAGCACTCTAATTTGTTCAAAGTAAAATTGTCGGCCCATCTCGACACTCACCGAAGAGCACCGCGATAGGATTTTGATATTGAACCGCCGTATTACCGACGGCTCACCGACGATATGCTCCGCAGACGTGTCAGTATCACCGCGGATGCGGTGCACCGACAGCGCGGCGCAACTACGAGCAACTACGAGCTTTTTAACCGCAACAATTTTAGTATACGCTATTGGAGCTGGAGTTACCGCGGCTGCTGGCACCAGACTTGCCCTCCAATTGTTCCTCGTTAAAATATTTAAAGTGTACTCATTCCGATTACGAGGCCTCGTAAGAGTCCCGTATCGTTATTTTTCGTCACTACCTCCCCGTGCCGGGAGTGGGTAATTTGCGCGCCTGCTGCCTTCCTTGGATGTGGTAGCCGTTTCTCAGGCTCCCTCTCCGGAATCGAACCCTGATTCCCCGTTACCCGTGACAACCATGGTAGTCGCAGAAACTACCATCGAAAGTTGATAAGGCAGACATTTGAAAGATGCGTCGCCGGTGCTGGACCATGCGATCGGCAAAAGTTATCCAGATTCATCAAAATTAACGACTTCGGACGCGAGGCCCTCCGTCGATTGGTTTTGATCTAATAAAAGCACTCATCCCATCACTGGTCAGAGTTCTGATTGCATGTATTAGCTCTAGAATTACCACAGTTATCCAAGTAACCGAGGTAAGATCTAAGGAACCAAAACTGATATATTGAGCCATTCGCGGTATCGCCTTAATACGGCTTGCACTGAGACATGCATGGCTTAATCTTTGAGACAAGCATATAACTACTGGCAGGATCAACCAGGGAGCTGACACAAACACGCCGCATACAACGCGCACAACACGCACAACTCGACGATGCGAAAACGTTAAACGTTTAAACGCATCGATGGTTTTTGCTGTTTTGCTGCTGCTGCCTGCCTGCTGCAGTCAGTCGGTGGTGGTCATTTTTCTTCTTTACACTACACTACTACACTACACAATACACTACTACTGTGTATGGTGTGTGTGGTGCGGTGCTAGTGAACGGACAAAAAGCGCGTTCGATTCATGTGAATGTTCAACAACGAGACATTTTCGATACTTCACACTGTGTAAATAAATTTGATTCTCTCTCTTTATCGAGGAAAAAATATCGACATCAGTCCGGTTTCGGAGAGATCGAAAATACCTTTTTATAAATGCTACTACCACTACTAATACTACTACTACTACTACTAACTACACACTACTACTGATCTATATAAAATAGAATCAAAAGTAATATATATGTAATATAATAATAATATAATAATGATAGTTGGAAAAAAAAATACACCGTCCCTCGAAGTCGCCGCAGCGGCATTGAGCGACTGTTCGATCTCTCCGGTGGAGGAGACCGAACAAGCTCAACGCGACACACGCGACGACACGAGGCGACGAGAATTCACGGGTCGATCTGGTGCGTTAACGACGCTGCGAAATCTACACGCGCGCCGAACACAAATCGCCACTTCTTTTATAACAGACTCTATTATAAACGTCCTGCCGCATTCATAAACGGGAACGTAGTCTGACACAGTTTATGCGTGTGTGGTGATATTTCGTTGTGTGGTGTGTGTCGTCGGTCGTCGTCGTCGTCGCGTGTTTTTGCTGTGTAAAAATATTAAAACAACAAACACAACACTACTATTTTTATTAATAAAAAAATAGTTGCGCGTTTATTTTTTAATACTCTATACACTACACACAAACTCTACAAATTTTACTTTGTAAAAATCAAACGACAACAGCAGACACACCACACAACACAACTCTACAAACACCACACACTGTTTCATTACATCACTGACAGACGCCTCTCGCATCCAGTCTACAATAGTAGCAATGATGGTGACATGTCAACCACGCATCATTAAACAATGGGGTGTTCACGTATTGGCGTATACCACAATTGACGTGACACCGGAAAGTGTTTACACGTATTGTTGTTATTCTTGTTATTATCAATATTTTTTGTGTTTTATTATTATTATTTTTTTTTTTTTTTTTTTTTTTTTTTTTTTTTTTTTTTTTTTTTTTTTTTTAAATCCAGAACAGAATCATCGCTTACTAGTAAGCTAAGTAAGTATTAAAACGAATATATAGTCAGTTTATATTTTGTTGTTGTTGCATGCAGTTATAAAGTTAATAAGAACCGAAACGAAACATTTTTCATCATTATTAAGTTGACTATGAGGGAAGCTACTCGTATGTATGTCTAATGCGGTGTCATTTTCCTCGTCTGTCTGCTGCACGTGCACCGGCAGTGTCATACATACATACATACATACATACATACATACATACATACATACATACATACATACATAAATACATACATACATACATACATAGTCATT
>NC_060015.1:9787830-9790330 GCF_912999745.1 Papilio machaon | reverse complement strand
GGGAACTTGGCGCCACTCTTCCGGGCGGATACCGTCCGGACCAGGCGCCGTCTGCCAATCGAAGCAGGAGGCCTTCAACTCATCAGAGGTGAAGGGCCTCCACAGCGCGGAGTAATCACGCTCGCCCCCGTCCCGCTCTGCACGCCGCAGGGCGCGCAGAGCTCCCGGTGTGGGCCCAGTCGCATCGGACACACGCTCTAGAACTGGTCTCCAGTAGGATTCCAGTTGTTCGAGCGTGTGCCCCACACGCCTGTGCGCTCCATCAATCACTTCGGCTGCTGCCCGACTTTTGGACTTACGATAGAGTTCCTGGACTCTCGCGTACTCTATTCTCCTCCGTTTCCGGCTGGACAGTCTAGCAGAGGCATTGTTGGTGTCATAGTCAAGGTTAATATTGATGCGGAAGCGCTTCGCGCTTTTGGCGCCCAGCCCATAGCGCGCTTTCCTCGCCGCGGCCACCGATAGGAGGTCCTCGATGAGTCGAGACGCGCATGGTGTACCTGGGATGCCAGGATTCACGGCAGGCGGCGTTCTGGTTGGCGATGCTTGCGGCTGGACGGATGACTCGGCACTCTCAGTTTCCATAACCGGCTGTAACGAATCCCTGCTCTGTCTACCGCCCCAGGAAGGTGGTCTGAACTCATCCCGGCACCTTTGTACCAGGCTCCGATAGTCCCCACCCCGACGTTTTCCTTTGATTGCTTCGAGGGTCCTGTCGAACCCCGTCAAGCAATTGAGCAGGTCTACATTCGTACAGCGGCCGGTCTCCTCGAGCAACCTTGCCTCCGTACGCGCCATCAAAAGCACCTCCTCTTCGCGCCACCTACGCTTCACCGACGCGGGAGCAGCTTCCGCATTCATCTCTAACGGGTGGGCACGACGTTTGTGAACTCCCAAACCCGTTTTGGTGCTGAACTTGCGTTCACACACCGGACACGTCCAATCGACCACCGGTCCCGAGGCCGAGGCCCCGGTTCGAGTGGCCGGAGAATGGGCCAAGCTCCCCGACTCCTGTGGGAGGTCGGGGTGACCAGATAAAATTTCTCTTATACTGTTCATTGCTTGAATAAAGTACCCATTGACGGTCGGGGTGCAAGCCCTTCCGCCGGGAGCGCCCGTCGCTTTCGTTCGTCCCAACCGAAGCAAGCGACTAGACTTAGGTCGGCCACCACACGACAAAAGCCGATTCGGTGAGACCCTTTGAGACTATTCGAGGTTTGACCCTCGAACCTCGCACGGGTTCCGTCCCCTAGACAAGGAACGTTGCGCATACCGAATCCGAAGACCCAGCAAACCCGCTCACAAGCCGGACCACCCCGCCCTCCCACTCACCCAAGCGCCAGAACGGCGCCCAAGTGTCGGTATTAACGGGTCGGAGTGATGGAAATCACGCGTTTCGCCCCGCGAATTAAAGGAATGTACCAACGGGACTTCGAACCCCGCATCAGCCAACTCCAGGGTCACTGCTTTAGGTACTTCCCCTCCTCCCGTATTAGTCATGAGCAGCGTCGCCGCGTGCAGGCTAGGGGTAGGAGTTGAATCTCGAGTGCCAGCGTACTAAAGCAGTACTGCACACCCGAGATCCCCTTGATGGCAAGTTGTGTTCGCGTATTGAATTGACTGGACAAAATGGCTGGCTATTGACCAGTCAACCCATCCACGCAGTTACAACCTGCCAGGAGCTTCCAGTCGCACCTCTACCCGTTAGGGCCTTAAGAGAGTCATAGTTACTCCCGCCGTTTACCCGCGCTTGCTTGAATTTCTTCACGTTGACATTCAGAGCACTGGGCAGAAATCACATTGCGTCAACACCCGCTAGGGCCATCGCAATGCTTTGTTTTAATTAGACAGTCGGATTCCCCTTGTCCGTGCCAGTTCTGAGCTGACCGTTGAACGGCGGTCGTACAGGAGCGCGCCGATCGCGCACGAAGCGAAACCGACGCGACCTTACGGCTAGGAAGATCCGCGGAAGGCCGGAACGCGGGTCCGGATTCAGCCCACACGCCCCGAGGGACGCACGAGCATCGACCAGGCCCGGCACCGGCCGCATCCGCTTCCCGTCCAAACCCGACACGCCCCGGTCCTCAGAGCCAATCCTTATTCCGAAGTTACGGATCCAATTTGCCGACTTCCCTTACCTACATTATTCTATCGACTAGAGGCTGTTCACCTTGGAGACCTGCTGCGGATATGGGTACGAACCGGCGCGACATCTCCACGTACATCCCTCACCTGAATTTTCAAGGTCCGCAGAGAGTATCCGGACACCGCCGCAAATGCGGTGCTCTTCGCGTTCCGAACCATATCTCCCTTCTATAGGATTCCATGGAACTCGAACGCTCAGGCAGAAAAGAAAACTCTTCCCGGACCCCTCGGCGGCGTCTTCAGGCCACTTTGGGTTACCCCGTCGAACACTCGCTGTTTATAAGCGAGGGAACGATTATTGAAACGGTTCCGCTGCCGGGTTCCGGAATAGGAACCGGATTCCCTTTCGCTCAAA
>NC_060015.1:9782830-9785330 GCF_912999745.1 Papilio machaon | reverse complement strand
GGAGTGGTCCTGGATATTTCTCCACGGACCGCAATGTGCGTTCGAAATGTCGATGTTCAAATGTGTCCTGCAGTTCACACTATGACGCGCAGTTAACTGCGTTCTTCATCGACCCGCGAGCCAAGTGATCCACCGTCCAGGGTAATTGTTTTACATATTTTGATATATGTATGTATATAAAAAAAAATAAAAAATAAAAAAAAATATCTTAGAAGGCGAACGAACACGCGAAGGGAGCGCGCGCGCGCGCGTTATACACACACGCGCGCGCCACCACGACGACGACATAGCGTTCGCACTTTCTAATACCGGTGTGTATTTTTCTGTTTGTTTTTGTATAGCGCCCACCATTATCGGACCGGAACTGGGAGATGACACACAACAACCGGATTAGTGTCACACAACTCCCTCTTTTGTCGCCCCGTTTGGTGTGCCCCGATGGGCGCTCTCTCTTTTGTGGATTATTATTCGTAATATATGAGTAATACATAATACGTTAATGATCCTTCCGCAGGTTCCCCTACGGAAACCTTGTTACGACTTTTACTTCCTCTAAATGATCAAGTTTGGTCAACTTCCCAGCGACGCCGACGGCCGTTAAGCCACCGCGTGTCGGTCCGAAGACCTCACTAAATCATTCAATCGGTAGTAGCGACGGGCGGTGTGTACAAAGGGCAGGGACGTAATCAACGCGAGCTTATGACTCGCGCTTACTAGGAATTCCTCGTTTATGGGGGATAATTGCAAACCCCAATCCCCAGCACGAAGGAGTTTCAACGGGTTGCCCGGGCCTCTAGGCCAGGGAGAACATGCTGATTCCTTCAGTGTAGCGCGCGTGCGGCCCAGGACATCTAAGGGCATCACAGACCTGTTATTGCTCAATCTCGTGCGGCTCGAAGCCGCCGGTCCCTCTAAGAAGAATTTTAATACGTCGCCAGTGAGTTGCGCGACCGAAGCCACGCACACATAAATGACGACGCCTATTTAGCAGGCTAGAGTCTCGTTCGTTACCGGAATTAACCAGACAAATCGCTCCACCAACTAAGAACGGTCATGCACCACCACCCACCGAATCAAGAAAGAGCTGTTAATCTGTCAATCCTTCCGGTGTCCGGGCCTGGTGAGATTTCCCGTGTTGAGTCAAATTAAGCCGCAGGCTCCACTCCTGGTGGTGCCCTTCCGTCAATTCCTTTAAGTTTCAGCTTTGCAACCATACTCCCCCCGGAGTCCAAAATCTTTGGTTTCCCGGAAGCTGCCCGCCGAGCCATAGTAGTAACGTCGGCGGATCGCTAGATGACATATTTACGGTTAGAACTAGGGCGGTATCTAATCGCCTTCGAACCTCTAACTTTCGTTCTTGATTGATGAAAACACCTTTGGCAAATGCTTTCGCTGATGTTCGTCTTGCGACGATCCAAGAATTTCACCTCTAACGTCGCAATACGAATGCCCCCAGTTATCCCTATTAATCATTACCTCGGAGTTCTGAAAACCAACAAAATAGAACCGAGATCATATTCTATTATTCCATGCACGAAATATTCAAGCACAATTTTGAGCCCGCTTTGAGCACTCTAATTTGTTCAAAGTAAAATTGTCGGCCCATCTCGACACTCACCGAAGAGCACCGCGATAGGATTTTGATATTGAACCGCCGTATTACCGACGGCTCACCGACGATATGCTCCGCAGACGTGTCAGTATCACCGCGGATGCGGTGCACCGACAGCGCGGCGCACAAATGCAACTACGAGCTTTTTAACCGCAACAATTTTAGTATACGCTATTGGAGCTGGAGTTACCGCGGCTGCTGGCACCAGACTTGCCCTCCAATTGTTCCTCGTTAAAATATTTAAAGTGTACTCATTCCGATTACGAGGCCTCGTAAGAGTCCCGTATCGTTATTTTTCGTCACTACCTCCCCGTGCCGGGAGTGGGTAATTTGCGCGCCTGCTGCCTTCCTTGGATGTGGTAGCCGTTTCTCAGGCTCCCTCTCCGGAATCGAACCCTGATTCCCCGTTACCCGTGACAACCATGGTAGTCGCAGAAACTACCATCGAAAGTTGATAAGGCAGACATTTGAAAGATGCGTCGCCGGTGCTGGACCATGCGATCGGCAAAAGTTATCCAGATTCATCAAAATTAACGACTTCGGACGCGAGGCCCTCCGTCGATTGGTTTTGATCTAATAAAAGCACTCATCCCATCACTGGTCAGAGTTCTGATTGCATGTATTAGCTCTAGAATTACCACAGTTATCCAAGTAACCGAGGTAAGATCTAAGGAACCAAAACTGATATATTGAGCCATTCGCGGTATCGCCTTAATACGGCTTGCACTGAGACATGCATGGCTTAATCTTTGAGACAAGCATATAACTACTGGCAGGATCAACCAGGGAGCTGACACAAACACGCCGCATACAACGCGCACAACACGCACAACTCGACGATGCGAAAACGTTAAACGTTTAAACGCATCGATGGTTTTTGCTGTTTTG
>NC_060015.1:9781039-9782630 GCF_912999745.1 Papilio machaon | reverse complement strand
CTGCTGCTGCCTGCCTGCTGCAGTCAGTCGGTGGTGGTCATTTTTCTTCTTTACACTACACTACTACACTACACAATACACTACTACTGTGTATGGTGTGTGTGGTGCGGTGCTAGTGAACGGACAAAAAGCGCGTTCGATTCATGTGAATGTTCAACAACGAGACATTTTCGATACTTCACACTGTGTAAATAAATTTGATTCTCTCTCTTTATCGAGGAAAAAATATCGACATCAGTCCGGTTTCGGAGAGATCGAAAATACCTTTTTATAAATGCTACTACCACTACTAATACTACTACTACTACTACTAACTACACACTACTACTGATCTATATAAAATAGAATCAAAAGTAATATATATGTAATATAATAATAATATAATAATGATAGTTGGAAAAAAAAATACACCGTCCCTCGAAGTCGCCGCAGCGGCATTGAGCGACTGTTCGATCTCTCCGGTGGAGGAGACCGAACAAGCTCAACGCGACACACGCGACGACACGAGGCGACGAGAATTCACGGGTCGATCTGGTGCGTTAACGACGCTGCGAAATCTACACGCGCGCCGAACACAAATCGCCACTTCTTTTATAACAGACTCTATTATAAACGTCCTGCCGCATTCATAAACGGGAACGTAGTCTGACACAGTTTATGCGTGTTTATGGTGATATTTCGTTGTGTGGTGTGTGTCGTCGGTCGTCGTCGTCGTCGTCGCGTGTTTTTGCTGTGTAAAAATATTAAAACAACAAACACAACACTACTATTTTTATTAATAAAAAAATAGTTGCGCGTTTATTTTTTAATACTCTATACACTACACACAAACTCTACAAATTTTACTTTGTAAAAATCAAACGACAACAGCAGACACACCACACAACACAACTCTACAAACACCACACACTGTTTCATTACATCACTGACAGACGCCTCTCGCATCCAGTCTACAATAGTAGCAATGATGGTGACATGTCAACCACGCATCATTAAACAATGGGGTGTTCACGTATTGGCGTATACCACAATTGACGTGACACCGGAAAGTGTTTACACGTATTGTTGTTATTATTGTTATTATCAATATTTTTTGTGTTTTATTATTATTATTATTATTATTATTTTTTTTTTTTTTTTTTTTTTTTTTTTAAATCCAGAACAGAATCATCGCTTACTAGTAAGCTAAGTAAGTATTAAAACGAATATATAGTCAGTTTATATTTTGTTGTTGTTGCATGCAGTTATAAAGTTAATAAGAACCGAAACGAAACATTTTTCATCATTATTAAGTTGACTATGAGGGAAGCTACTCGTATGTATGTCTAATGCGGTGTCATTTTCCTCGTCTGTCTGCTGCACGTGCACCGGCAGTGTCATACATACATACATACATACATACATACATACATACATACATACATACATACATACATAAATACATACATACATACATACATAGTCATTCATATGTAGGATATCTTTTATATTATATTTGAAATGGAACGAAAATGGAAGGACGAATGACTACTATAAAAAAAAGGAAGTTTTTAATACGAGCTACCTACCACCCCGTACGACGTACGACGTA
>NC_060015.1:9768539-9771039 GCF_912999745.1 Papilio machaon | reverse complement strand
TAATACATAATACGTTAATGATCCTTCCGCAGGTTCCCCTACGGAAACCTTGTTACGACTTTTACTTCCTCTAAATGATCAAGTTTGGTCAACTTCCCAGCGACGCCGACGGCCGTTAAGCCACCGCGTGTCGGTCCGAAGACCTCACTAAATCATTCAATCGGTAGTAGCGACGGGCGGTGTGTACAAAGGGCAGGGACGTAATCAACGCGAGCTTATGACTCGCGCTTACTAGGAATTCCTCGTTTATGGGGGATAATTGCAAACCCCAATCCCCAGCACGAAGGAGTTTCAACGGGTTGCCCGGGCCTCTAGGCCAGGGAGAACATGCTGATTCCTTCAGTGTACCGCGCGTGCGGCCCAGGACATCTAAGGGCATCACAGACCTGTTATTGCTCAATCTCGTGCGGCTCGAAGCCGCCGGTCCCTCTAAGAAGAATTTTAATACGTCGCCAGTGAGTTGCGCGACCGAAGCCACGCACACATAAATGACGACGCCTATTTAGCAGGCTAGAGTCTCGTTCGTTACCGGAATTAACCAGACAAATCGCTCCACCAACTAAGAACGGCCATGCACCACCACCCACCGAATCAAGAAAGAGCTGTTAATCTGTCAATCCTTCCGGTGTCCGGGCCTGGTGAGATTTCCCGTGTTGAGTCAAATTAAGCCGCAGGCTCCACTCCTGGTGGTGCCCTTCCGTCAATTCCTTTAAGTTTCAGCTTTGCAACCATACTCCCCCCGGAGTCCAAAATCTTTGGTTTCCCGGAAGCTGCCCGCCGAGCCATAGTAGTAACGTCGGCGGATCGCTAGATGACATATTTACGGTTAGAACTAGGGCGGTATCTAATCGCCTTCGAACCTCTAACTTTCGTTCTTGATTGATGAAAACACCTTTGGCAAATGCTTTCGCTGATGTTCGTCTTGCGACGATCCAAGAATTTCACCTCTAACGTCGCAATACGAATGCCCCCAGTTATCCCTATTAATCATTACCTCGGAGTTCTGAAAACCAACAAAATAGAACCGAGATCATATTCTATTATTCCATGCACGAAATATTCAAGCACAATTTTGAGCCCGCTTTGAGCACTCTAATTTGTTCAAAGTAAAATTGTCGGCCCATCTCGACACTCACCGAAGAGCACCGCGATAGGATTTTGATATTGAACCGCCGTATTACCGACGGCTCACCGACGATATGCTCCGCAGACGTGTCAGTATCACCGCGGATGCGGTGCACCGACAGCGCGGCGCACAAATGCAACTACGAGCTTTTTAACCGCAACAATTTTAGTATACGCTATTGGAGCTGGAGTTACCGCGGCTGCTGGCACCAGACTTGCCCTCCAATTGTTCCTCGTTAAAATATTTAAAGTGTACTCATTCCGATTACGAGGCCTCGTAAGAGTCCCGTATCGTTATTTTTCGTCACTACCTCCCCGTGCCGGGAGTGGGTAATTTGCGCGCCTGCTGCCTTCCTTGGATGTGGTAGCCGTTTCTCAGGCTCCCTCTCCGGAATCGAACCCTGATTCCCCGTTACCCGTGACAACCATGGTAGTCGCAGAAACTACCATCGAAAGTTGATAAGGCAGACATTTGAAAGATGCGTCGCCGGTGCTGGACCATGCGATCGGCAAAAGTTATCCAGATTCATCAAAATTAACGACTTCGGACGCGAGGCCCTCCGTCGATTGGTTTTGATCTAATAAAAGCACTCATCCCATCACTGGTCAGAGTTCTGATTGCATGTATTAGCTCTAGAATTACCACAGTTATCCAAGTAACCGAGGTAAGATCTAAGGAACCAAAACTGATATATTGAGCCATTCGCGGTATCGCCTTAATACGGCTTGCACTGAGACATGCATGGCTTAATCTTTGAGACAAGCATATAACTACTGGCAGGATCAACCAGGGAGCTGACACAAACACGCCGCATACAACGCGCACAACACGCACAACTCGACGATGCGAAAACGTTAAACGTTTAAACGCATCGATGGTTTTTGCTGTTTTGCTGCTGCTGCCTGCCTGCTGCAGTCAGTCGGTGGTGGTCATTTTTCTTCTTTACACTACACTACTACACTACACAATACACTACTACTGTGTATGGTGTGTGTGGTGCGGTGCTAGTGAACGGACAAAAAGCGCGTTCGATTCATGTGAATGTTCAACAACGAGACATTTTCGATACTTCACACTGTGTAAATAAATTTGATTCTCTCTCTTTATCGAGGAAAAAATATCGACATCAGTCCGGTTTCGGAGAGATCGAAAATACCTTTTTATAAATGCTACTACCACTACTAATACTACTACTACTACTACTAACTACACACTACTACTGATCTATATAAAATAGAATCAAAAGTAATATATATGTAATATAATAATAATATAATAATGATAGTTGGAAAAAAAAATACACCGTCCCTCGAAGTCGCCGCAGCGGCATTGAGCGACTGTTCGATCTCTCCGGTGGAGGAGACCGAACAAGCT
>NC_060015.1:9753539-9763539 GCF_912999745.1 Papilio machaon | reverse complement strand
AGATATTGCCTAGCACAAGGCCGTGCAAAAACCTCGGAATAAGGTGCCCCCTCACAATTTCGAGCCGCTGCTGCGGTTTGAGGGGTGCCTTAGTGATATTATTTAAGGCGTTTTTGATGTCGTGCTCTAACGTCACGCATCCAGAAACCTGAAAGTCCACGCCGAGATAGCGCCAACGTTCAGTGCAAGATATCTGCGGCAACCACATCCGACCGACCTTAAAGGTCTTCTCGGTCACGTAGTGGTGCTTCTTGCGCTTCCCGTCGGGTACCATCGATAAAACGGAGCTCTTTTTATGGTTGATCATAAGGCCCATCGTCGACGCCACCTCGAAAACACGATCGATGGATTCCTGCAACCCTACCTTTGAGCCTGCAAGCAGGACTAGGTCATCAGCGTAGGCAAGGGCGGAGACACGCTCCGTCTCAAGCCTGTAGCCTACCTCTGACGGTAGAGAGGCAAGAATGACGTCCATCGCCATGTTAAACAGGATGGGCGACAATGGGTCCCCCTGGCGAACTCCACGGCCCACATGAGCAGGTGTGCTCGACTTTCCGTCAACCACTAAGGTAGTGGTTGCCGTTTCGTACAGTCGGCAGATGTAATCACAGAATGGCACGGGCAGCCCCCGAGCCCGAAGTAGCCCGACCAGCGCCTTGTGGGACACTGTGTCGAACGCCTTCGAGAAATCGAGGACCGCCACGTGACATTCTCTTAACTTTTTCCTGCAATCCCCTAGTACTGCGTCCAGCACGGCGGAATTCTCCAACGTGCCGTCGGCGCGGACGAATCCACGCTGTCGTACATCGGGGGGGCAGCAGTCCAACAGTCTTTTCGCCAGGACAGAGTGCATGTGCCTGAGCGGTATCGACGCGATCGAAATCGGCCGATATTCGCCCGGGCCAGCAGGAGCGTCCGTTTTCGGCACAAAGACCGTTCGGCACTGCCGCAGGGGTTCCGGGATTTCGCCAGCGGACAACCAAGAGTTGAATATTTCCGCCTTTAGGTCCCAGGGAACTTGGCGCCACTCTTCCGGGCGGATACCGTCCGGACCAGGCGCCGTCTGCCAATCGAAGCAGGAGGCCTTCAACTCATCAGAGGTGAAGGGCCTCCACAGCGCGGAGTAATCACGCTCGCCCCCGTCCCGCTCTGCACGCCGCAGGGCGCGCAGAGCTCCCGGTGTGGGCCCAGTCGCATCGGACACACGCTCTAGAACTGGTCTCCAGTAGGATTCCAGTTGTTCGAGCGTGTGCCCCACACGCCTGTGCGCTCCATCAATCACTTCGGCTGCTGCCCGACTTTTGGACTTACGATAGAGTTCCTGGACTCTCGCGTACTCTATTCTCCTCCGTTTCCGGCTGGACAGTCTAGCAGAGGCATTGTTGGTGTCATAGTCAAGGTTAATATTGATGCGGAAGCGCTTCGCGCTTTTGGCGCCCAGCCCATAGCGCGCTTTCCTCGCCGCGGCCACCGATAGGAGGTCCTCGATGAGTCGAGACGCGCATGGTGTACCTGGGATGCCAGGATTCACGGCAGGCGGCGTTCTGGTTGGCGATGCTTGCGGCTGGACGGATGACTCGGCACTCTCAGTTTCCATAACCGGCTGTAACGAATCCCTGCTCTGTCTACCGCCCCAGGAAGGTGGTCTGAACTCATCCCGGCACCTTTGTACCAGGCTCCGATAGTCCCCACCCCGACGTTTTCCTTTGATTGCTTCGAGGGTCCTGTCGAACCCCGTCAAGCAATTGAGCAGGTCTACATTCGTACAGCGGCCGGTCTCCTCGAGCAACCTTGCCTCCGTACGCGCCATCAAAAGCACCTCCTCTTCGCGCCACCTACGCTTCACCGACGCGGGAGCAGCTTCCGCATTCATCTCTAACGGGTGGGCACGACGTTTGTGAACTCCCAAACCCGTTTTGGTGCTGAACTTGCGTTCACACACCGGACACGTCCAATCGACCACCGGTCCCGAGGCCGAGGCCCCGGTTCGAGTGGCCGGAGAATGGGCCAAGCTCCCCGACTCCTGTGGGAGGTCGGGGTGACCAGATAAAATTTCTCTTATACTGTTCATTGCTTGAATAAAGTACCCATTGACGGTCGGGGTGCAAGCCCTTCCGCCGGGAGCGCCCGTCGCTTTCGTTCGTCCCAACCGAAGCAAGCGACTAGACTTAGGTCGGCCACCACACGACAAAAGCCGATTCGGTGAGACCCTTTGGGACTATTCGAGGTTTGACCCTCGAACCTCGCACGGGTTCCGTCCCCTAGACAAGGAACGTTGCGCATACCGAATCCGAAGACCCAGCAAACCCGCTCACAAGCCGGACCACCCCGCCCTCCCACTCACCCAAGCGCCAGAACGGCGCCCAAGTGTCGGTATTAACGGGTCGGAGTGATGGAAATCACGCGTTTCGCCCCGCGAATTAAAGGAATGTACCAACGGGACTTCGAACCCCGCATCAGCCAACTCCAGGGTCACTGCTTTAGGTACTTCCCCTCCTCCCGTATTAGTCATGAGCAGCGTCGCCGCGTGCAGGCTAGGGGTAGGAGTTGAATCTCGAGTGCCAGCGTACTAAAGCAGTACTGCACACCCGAGATCCCCTTGATGGCAAGTTGTGTTCGCGTATTGAATTGACTGGACAAAATGGCTGGCTATTGACCAGTCAACCCATCCACGCAGTTACAACCTGCCAGGAGCTTCCAGTCGCACCTCTACCCGTTAGGGCCTTAAGAGAGTCATAGTTACTCCCGCCGTTTACCCGCGCTTGCTTGAATTTCTTCACGTTGACATTCAGAGCACTGGGCAGAAATCACATTGCGTCAACACCCGCTAGGGCCATCGCAATGCTTTGTTTTAATTAGACAGTCGGATTCCCCTTGTCCGTGCCAGTTCTGAGCTGACCGTTGAACGGCGGTCGTACAGGAGCGCGCCGATCGCGCACGAAGCGAAACCGACGCGACCTTACGGCTAGGAAGATCCGCGGAAGGCCGGAACGCGGGTCCGGATTCAGCCCACACGCCCCGAGGGACGCACGAGCATCGACCAGGCCCGGCACCGGCCGCATCCGCTTCCCGTCCAAACCCGACACGCCCCGGTCCTCAGAGCCAATCCTTCTCCCGAAGTTACGGATCCAATTTGCCGACTTCCCTTACCTACATTGTTCAATTGCCAGAGGCTGTTCACCTTGGAGACCTGCTGCGGATATGGGTACGAACCGGCGCGACATCTCCACGTACATCCCTCACCTGAATTTTCAAGGTCCGCAGAGAGTATCCGGACACCGCCGCAAATGCGGTGCTCTTCGCGTTCCGAACCATATCTCCCTTCTATAGGATTCCATGGAACTCGAACGCTCAGGCAGAAAAGAAAACTCTTCCCGGACCCCTCGGCGGCGTCTTCAGGCCACTTTGGGTTACCCCGTCGAACACTCGCTGTTTATAAGCGAGGGAACGATTATTGAAACGGTTCCGCTGCCGGGTTCCGGAATAGGAACCGGATTCCCTTTCGCTCAAAGGGCGTTATTTATCATAATTATATAATATAAATAAACACGCCACATCGACATAAGATCTCTCCTTGAGCTTAGGATCGACTGACTCGCGAGCAACTACTGTTCACGCGAAACCCTTCTCCACGTCAGTCCTCCAGGGCCTCGCTGGAGTATTTGCTACTACCACCAAGATCTGCACCGACGGAGGCTCCAGGCGGGCTCTCGCCCAGACCCTTCTGCGCTCTCCGCCGCGCACGTCCTACTCGTTACGGCATAATGACGACGACTTTTTAAGGGTCGTCGCGCTGGCACGTAACGGTAGTGTATAGGCAAAACGCTTCAGCGCCATCCATTTTCAGGGCTGGTTGCTTCGGCAGGTGAGTCGTTGCACACTCCTTAGCGGATTCCGACTTCCATGGCCACCGTCCTGCTGTCATGAGCGACCAACGCCTTTCATGGTGTCCCATGAGCGTTTTTTAGGCGCCTTAACACTACGTTTGGTTCATCCCACAGCGCCAGTTCTGCTTACCAAAATTGGCCCACTTGGCACCGTCATCAGATCTCCGGCTTCATCGTTCGAGTAAGCCGGAGTTCTCACCCATTTAAAGTTTGAGAATAGGTTGAGGATGATTTCTCCCCAATGCCTCTAATCATTCGCTTTACCGGATGAAACTGTTTATTTCTCAGAATGCCAGCTATCCTGAGGGAAACTTCGGAGGGAACCAGCTACTAGATGGTTCGATTAGTCTTTCGCCCCTATACCCAGTTCCGACGATCGATTTGCACGTCAGAATCGCTACGGTCCTCCATCAGGGTTTCCCCTGACTTCGACCTGACCAGGCATAGTTCACCATCTTTCGGGTCCCAGCATCTCTGCTCAGAGCGCGCCTACATTCACGGATTGGAAACGAGACGCCTCGGGAGTGCGAGAGATCGATCGAACGACCAAAGCTCCATCCTCCCTGAGCGCGCGACAAGCGCGCGCCTTCACTTTCGTTACGCCTTTCAGTTTAAACATAACTCAATGACTCGCACACATGCTAGACTCCTTGGTCCGTGTTTCAAGACGGGTCCTGCGAGTGCCCGAAACTGAATCATCGCAGACTGAGACGCGCACGGTCCGAGACTGCACGGCGGCGACAACAGACGCGCCGCACCGATGTCCGCACAACGGCAGGACCTCGATAATACGACGTTATCTTGCGTCGGGCCGGACGCGCTTTTGTTTAAAATGCGCGTGCGCGATTCGTGTCTTCTACCGTCCGACGGCCGGTCGGCAAAACCGTCACGGTCCAAACGCCTTACCCTTTGACAGGTAAAGACGATTGGGCTCCCGAACGGCGCTTAGACCGACATCGAACGGGTCGCGATGCATTACTAAGAGAGAAGTGCACGCCGTCCGCGAACGTCGACGCTGCCGGCCCGTGAAGCCCGCTATCCCCTTTGACAGGGACGGACGCCTCATCAGAGCGTGGCAGCGTACGCCGCGGATTGACGATGAATCTCTCCGTTCGTTCATTCGAGTTTCGCAGGTTTACCCCTGAACGGTTTCACGTACTCTTGAACTCTCTCTTCAAAGTTCTTTTCAACTTTCCCTCACGGTACTTGTTCGCTATCGGTCTCGCGGTAATATTTAGCCTTAGATGGAGTTTACCACCCACTTAGGGCTGCACTCTCAAGCAACCCGACTCTTAGGAGTGTCCCTCTCGCCGCCGCCCTCCGTCGCTACGGGCCTGGCACCCTCTACGGGAAAACGGCCCCGTTCAAGACGAACTTGGACAGGAGTATCGACGACGAGAAAGCGGAACCTCCCGAACACCACATCTCCCGCGTTCGATACGACCGCGGGATTCAGTGCTGGGCTCGTTCCTGTTCGCTCGCCGCTACTAAGGAAATCCTTGTTAGTTTCTTTTCCTCCGCTTACTAATATGCTTAAATTCGGCGGGTGATCCTCCCTGATCTGAGGCCAACGATAAAAATCGAGGCAGACGCGATATCCGTCAGCTCAACGACGCTCCGCTGCCGTGTTTTCACACACAGCAACGTCGCATCGATGCGCTCTTCGGACGTCGTGTCCGCCTACATTATATATAATATACACACTCACACGCACGCACACACATGCGAAAACACGCACACGTCGACACAAATATATTATATATTATATATATACATAACACGAAACGGGGTTTATTACGTCACCGTGTGCGAAGACGCGCATGCCCTCTGTCGATTTTTTACGTCGAAGAGTCGCGCGTCCCCGGGACGCCCCCGATCGTATATATATACTTACATACGTAGGTATATATCGTATATATATAACGTGTATATAACATATATACGCGTATCGATGCGATCGGTTTCCGCTCGTATGGTGGTGTAATATGTGTCTGAGAGGTTATATTTAAACGGACCCATATATATATACACATTGCGTGAATATGTATAAAATAAGAGAACCGTCAATTGTTCGCTATGAGTGAACAGTGTGATTTTTATATTTTAACAGCCGGCCCTCAGACAGGAGTGGTCCTGGATATTTCTCCACGGACCGCAATGTGCGTTCGAAATGTCGATGTTCAAATGTGTCCTGCAGTTCACACTATGACGCGCAGTTAACTGCGTTCTTCATCGACCCGCGAGCCAAGTGATCCACCGTCCAGGGTAATTGTTTTACATATTTTGATATATGTATGTATATAAAAAAAAATAAAAAATAAAAAAAAATATCTTAGAAGGCGAACGAACACGCGAAGGGAGCGCGCGCGCGCGCGTTATACACACACGCGCGCGCCACCACGACGACGACATAGCGTTCGCACTTTCTAATACCGGTGTGTATTTTTCTGTTTGTTTTTGTATAGCGCCCACCATTATCGGACCGGAACTGGGAGATGACACACAACAACCGGATTAGTGTCACACAACTCCCTCTTTTGTCGCCCCGTTTGGTGTGCCCCGATGGGCGCTCTCTCTTTTGTGGATTATTATTCGTAATATATGAGTAATACGTAATACGTTAATGATCCTTCCGCAGGTTCCCCTACGGAAACCTTGTTACGACTTTTACTTCCTCTAAATGATCAAGTTTGGTCAACTTCCCAGCGACGCCGACGGCCGTTAAGCCACCGCGTGTCGGTCCGAAGACCTCACTAAATCATTCAATCGGTAGTAGCGACGGGCGGTGTGTACAAAGGGCAGGGACGTAATCAACGCGAGCTTATGACTCGCGCTTACTAGGAATTCCTCGTTTATGGGGGATAATTGCAAACCCCAATCCCCAGCACGAAGGAGTTTCAACGGGTTGCCCGGGCCTCTAGGCCAGGGAGAACATGCTGATTCCTTCAGTGTAGCGCGCGTGCGGCCCAGGACATCTAAGGGCATCACAGACCTGTTATTGCTCAATCTCGTGCGGCTCGAAGCCGCCGGTCCCTCTAAGAAGAATTTTAATACGTCGCCAGTGAGTTGCGCGACCGAAGCCACGCACACATAAATGACGACGCCTATTTAGCAGGCTAGAGTCTCGTTCGTTACCGGAATTAACCAGACAAATCGCTCCACCAACTAAGAACGGCCATGCACCACCACCCACCGAATCAAGAAAGAGCTGTTAATCTGTCAATCCTTCCGGTGTCCGGGCCTGGTGAGATTTCCCGTGTTGAGTCAAATTAAGCCGCAGGCTCCACTCCTGGTGGTGCCCTTCCGTCAATTCCTTTAAGTTTCAGCTTTGCAACCATACTCCCCCCGGAGTCCAAAATCTTTGGTTTCCCGGAAGCTGCCCGCCGAGCCATAGTAGTAACGTCGGCGGATCGCTAGATGACATATTTACGGTTAGAACTAGGGCGGTATCTAATCGCCTTCGAACCTCTAACTTTCGTTCTTGATTGATGAAAACACCTTTGGCAAATGCTTTCGCTGATGTTCGTCTTGCGACGATCCAAGAATTTCACCTCTAACGTCGCAATACGAATGCCCCCAGTTATCCCTATTAATCATTACCTCGGAGTTCTGAAAACCAACAAAATAGAACCGAGATCATATTCTATTATTCCATGCACGAAATATTCAAGCACAATTTTGAGCCCGCTTTGAGCACTCTAATTTGTTCAAAGTAAAATTGTCGGCCCATCTCGACACTCACCGAAGAGCACCGCGATAGGATTTTGATATTGAACCGCCGTATTACCGACGGCTCACCGACGATATGCTCCGCAGACGTGTCAGTATCACCGCGGATGCGGTGCACCGACAGCGCGGCGCACAAATGCAACTACGAGCTTTTTAACCGCAACAATTTTAGTATACGCTATTGGAGCTGGAGTTACCGCGGCTGCTGGCACCAGACTTGCCCTCCAATTGTTCCTCGTTAAAATATTTAAAGTGTACTCATTCCGATTACGAGGCCTCGTAAGAGTCCCGTATCGTTATTTTTCGTCACTACCTCCCCGTGCCGGGAGTGGGTAATTTGCGCGCCTGCTGCCTTCCTTGGATGTGGTAGCCGTTTCTCAGGCTCCCTCTCCGGAATCGAACCCTGATTCCCCGTTACCCGTGACAACCATGGTAGTCGCAGAAACTACCATCGAAAGTTGATAAGGCAGACATTTGAAAGATGCGTCGCCGGTGCTGGACCATGCGATCGGCAAAAGTTATCCAGATTCATCAAAATTAACGACTTCGGACGCGAGGCCCTCCGTCGATTGGTTTTGATCTAATAAAAGCACTCATCCCATCACTGGTCAGAGTTCTGATTGCATGTATTAGCTCTAGAATTACCACAGTTATCCAAGTAACCGAGGTAAGATCTAAGGAACCAAAACTGATATATTGAGCCATTCGCGGTATCGCCTTAATACGGCTTGCACTGAGACATGCATGGCTTAATCTTTGAGACAAGCATATAACTACTGGCAGGATCAACCAGGGAGCTGACACAAACACGCCGCATACAACGCGCACAACACGCACAACTCGACGATGCGAAAACGTTAAACGTTTAAACGCATCGATGGTTTTTGCTGTTTTGCTGCTGCTGCCTGCCTGCTGCAGTCAGTCGGTGGTGGTCATTTTTCTTCTTTACACTACACTACTACACTACACAATACACTACTACTGTGTATGGTGTGTGTGGTGCGGTGCTAGTGAACGGACAAAAAGCGCGTTCGATTCATGTGAATGTTCAACAACGAGACATTTTCGATACTTCACACTGTGTAAATAAATTTGATTCTCTCTCTTTATCGAGGAAAAAATATCGACATCAGTCCGGTTTCGGAGAGATCGAAAATACCTTTTTATAAATGCTACTACCACTACTAATACTACTACTACTACTACTAACTACACACTACTACTGATCTATATAAAATAGAATCAAAAGTAATATATATGTAATATAATAATAATATAATAATGATAGTTGGAAAAAAAAATACACCGTCCCTCGAAGTCGCCGCAGCGGCATTGAGCGACTGTTCGATCTCTCCGGTGGAGGAGACCGAACAAGCTCAACGCGACACACGCGACGACACGAGGCGACGAGAATTCACGGGTCGATCTGGTGCGTTAACGACGCTGCGAAATCTACACGCGCGCCGAACACAAATCGCCACTTCTTTTATAACAGACTCTATTATAAACGTCCTGCCGCATTCATAAACGGGAACGTAGTCTGACACAGTTTATGCGTGTGTGGTGATATTTCGTTGTGTGGTGTGTGTCGTCGGTCGTCGTCGTCGTCGTCGCGTGTTTTTGCTGTGTAAAAATATTAAAACAACAAACACAACACTACTATTTTTATTAATAAAAAAATAGTTGCGCGTTTATTTTTTAATACTCTATACACTACACACAAACTCTACAAATTTTACTTTGTAAAAATCAAACGCCAACAGCAGACACACCACACAACACAACTCTACAAACACCACACACTGTTTCATTACATCACTGACAGACGCCTCTCGCATCCAGTCTACAATAGTAGCAATGATGGTGACATGTCAACCACGCATCATTAAACAATGGGGTGTTCACGTATTGGCGTATACCACAATTGACGTGACACCGGAAAGTGTTTACACGTATTGTTGTTATTATTGTTATTATCAATATTTTTTGTGTTTTATTATTATTATTATTATTATTATTATTTTTTTTTTTTTTTTTTTTTTTTTAAATCCAGAACAGAATCATCGCTTACTAGTAAGCTAAGTAAGTATTAAAACGAATATATAGTCAGTTTATATTTTGTTGTTGTTGCATGCAGTTATAAAGTTAATAAGAACCGAAACGAAACATTTTTCATCATTATTAAGTTGACTATGAGGGAAGCTACTCGTATGTATGTCTAATGCGGTGTCATTTTCCTCGTCTGTCTGCTGCACGTGCACCGGCAGTGTCATACATACATACATACATACATACATACATACATACATACATACATACATACATACATACATAAATACATACATACATACATACATAGTCATTCATATGTAGGATATCTTTTA